>NC_057812.1:698572372-698573100 GCF_018294505.1 Triticum aestivum | reverse complement strand
AAAATGATAAAAATGTCAAAAAAATAAAAGAAAATAAGTTTCCCATGTGATATGTGGCCTAGTTGTTGGGAAAATTTGCAAATATGAATTTTGACTTCATTTGCAAAATCTCGCGAGAATTTGTAAAAATGGGCATAACTTTTGCATACTAACTCGGATGAAAAAGTTTTTTATATGAAAAATCATCTACTCGAAAAGTTACATCCAAATTTAGGAGGGGGAACCCCGTTAAACATTTTCAAAATCCTCAAAAACCTAACAGAAAAAAAGATACGGGGCTTTTAAGATCTAGAGAGGCAAAAAAATCAAAAAAAATCAAACTTACTAATGGCGCACCTACCCATGGTGCGCCATTACTATCTTCCCGCCTTCAAAATTCAAAATAAGTCAAAAAAATAAAAAAAAGTTACTAATGGCGCACCTGACCATGGTGCGCCATTAGTATCTTCCCTCCTTCAAAATTCAAAATAAGTCAAAAAAAAATAGAAAAACAATTACTAATGGCGCACCTGCCCGTGGTGTGCCATTAGTATCTTCCCGCCTTCAAAATTCAAAATAAATCAAAAAAATAAAAAAATTAACTAATGGCGCACCTGCCCGCGGTGCGCCATTAGTATGGCGTATATATGGCTGGTCCTCTCCTCCTCTCTTCATTTCATCTTCCCTTCTCTCCTCCACCATACTTCTCCTCTCCGGTGACCTCCTCCTCCTCTCCGGCGACCTCCTCC
>NC_057812.1:698569564-698571559 GCF_018294505.1 Triticum aestivum | reverse complement strand
TACTAATGGCGTGCTGTTAGTGGCGCACCACAGATGCGCCATTAATGGCCATACTAGGTGCGCCATTAGTAGGGGTTTTTCTAGTAGTGCATGTAGGTAGTACAGGGGTGTTCGGGATGGAATCTAAGCACTCTTGATCCAAGAAATTGGTCCTTGAAGGAGGTGTTTAGCGCAATGAACCAGGCAATCGCACTATGTGGCTTTATCACCCTCACTTAGCCATAGGAGTTTGACAATAGAAATGTAGGGGCAGCCCCTAGTATTCGTTAGTCCGGACTAGGGTGTTGTAGACACCTGATCGGGTGAAGGCTGATCCGTCGCATAATGCGGAAAAATCTATGGGGTAGCGAGGCACGTATTTCTATTGTGTCCATTAAGGGTAAATCTATGGGGTTTATTCATGTTGCTTGAGTTAACGTTGTCTACATCATGTCATCTTGAGTAGAGCGTTACTCTGTTGGGCATGAACTTAATCACAGATGCATGCTGGATAGCAGTCGATTGGTGGAGTAACAGTAGTAGATGCAGGCAGGAGTCGGTTTACTTGTAACGGACGTGATGCCTATATACATTATCATTACCATGAATAATGTCATAACTATGCGATTTTCTATCAATTGCCCAACAATAATTTTTCTACGCACTGTATGCTATTGTTTCGAGAGAGAAGCCTCTAGTGAAAACTATGGCACCCGGGTCTACTTTAATCATATTACTAGAACCAAAAATACTTTGATGCAATTTTGATATTTTTATTTTGTTTCGCAATTTATCTATCCACCTATACAAGATTTGATCCTTGCAAGTAACGAGTTCAAGGGGATTGACAACCCTCTTGCCTGCGTTGGGTGCAAGTATTGGCAATTGTGTGTGTAGGTATTGTTCACTAGGGTTTGTGTGATTCTCCTATTAGTTCGATAACCTTGGTTCTCACTGAGGGAAATACTTATCTCTGCTATATTTCTTCACCCTTCCTCTTCGAGGAAAATCCCAACGCAACTCACAAGTAGCAAACAACACAAAGGATTTCAATGAGGAATAAAAATGCTCCCACATCCCCGTCATGCCATGACAGATACATAAATGTGTAATACATAACAAGCTTTAATATCAATTTTTTACTAACCAATGACCGTGAACCAATACCCTTTCATATTACTACATCGATATAGTTAAATCATACATTTCATATTCGGTGATCTACATGATTTTTTTATTATATCACTCTTGTATGCCTATCATCCTTGGACTAGTATCATAACTCGTGCATATTACCACTTCCTATCTAAGAATCTCAAGAAGATATAAGTGAAGCATGAGAGTGTGACTCATTTTTATAAAATATAACTACCGCCGTGCTCTAAAGATATAAGTGAAGCACATGAGCAACTGCCTAGCTCAAAAGATATAAGTGAAGCACATAGATTATTCTAACAAATCATGATGAATGTGTGTCTCTTCAAAAGGTGTGTCCAGCAAACAATGATTGTGTAAAACTAACAAACAAAATAAACTATAGCACAAGATGCTCCAAGTAAAACTTATATCATGATGAATAAAAATATTGCTCTGAGTAATCATACTCATTAATTGTGGACAAAAGAGGGGATGCCATTGGGACATCCCTAAGCTTAGACACTTGGGTCTTCCTTGAATATTACTTTGGGGTGCCTTGGGCATCCCCAATCTTAGGGTCTTGTCGCTCCTTATTCCTTTGTCCATCGTAAACTGACCCAAAACATGTTTAGCACACAAAACTCAACAAACCCTCATAAGATCCATTAGTATAATTGGTAAATATACACTTTGGTACTATTTTAAACCAATTCATAATTATTCTTCCATAACGCCTATTGTATCCTAATTTCTCCATGACTTTGGGGTGCCTTGGGCATCCCCAATCTTAGGGTCTTGTCGCTCCTTATTCCTTTGTCCATCGTAAACTGACCCAAAACATGTTTAGCACACAAAACTCAGCAAACCCTCATACGATCC
>NC_057812.1:698565207-698569281 GCF_018294505.1 Triticum aestivum | reverse complement strand
TCTAAACAGAACAGTCTGTAATGATCGGAACCAAAACCATACTTACATAACTCCAAATATTATGAAAATTAGCACAATGTAAACAATTTGTATCTCAATACTATGTAAAAATTTCATAATTTTATCATGTTCCAGTAAAAAAAATGTAAATTCCAGCACTCGGCGCAAAAGTTTCTGTTTTTACACAAAATCATTTCAACTATCATCCAAATCACCCCAAAGGCTTTACTTGGCACAAACACTAACTAAAAGACAAAAACATAATCATTACAGTAGCAATAATCATGTCCTCACACCAAAACAGAAAATAAAAAATTGCAATAAAGATAAATATTGGGTTGCCTCCCAACAAGCGCTATTGTATTATGCCCATAGCTAGGCATAATGCATAGTTTCAAGTGTTATCATCTTTATCCCACACTCCCTTGAATATAGTATTTTAATAAGCTTTCCTCAAAATCTCCCTCTTCTCAACAATGCATTTTCTATTTGGGGAACATAAATAATGAGAAGGGCTATCATTTGCAATCTTAATGTTTGCAATATTAGTCTTTTCCGGAATATGATTATCATGTGTCTCTTCATAGATAAATGTAAATTTATGATCAAGAACAACTCTAGCATTTATAAGACATTCCTCAACATAACCTTGTTGGTTCCCCTTAACAATCCAAGCATATTGATCATTAATGCTATTAAATAGATGTTGGATTAAAGCTATAGATAGGACCTTTTTTCTAGCCTTCTCCTCAAATGCGAAACAATCTTTAGATTTAATCTTTCGAATAAAATATTTATGATAAAGAACTTCATCTATTAAAGTGCATTCAATTCATATCATAACAATAAAAAATATCTCTAGCCTCTCGAATTATGTAATCAAATTCGTTCATAAGGATAATAGTGGCAATCTTCTTAGCCCCAATATTGTTTATGAGGGGAAGTTCAAAAATAATCTTTGCAAAGTAGGATGGGTACAAGCAAACTTCCTCTCAAGCTTACGTACTAGCATAATAATAGCATCAACATCACAATTTGTTCTTTTAAGGTCCCTCACTAAAAGGTAAAGCTGTAGTAAAAGTAAAAAAACTCTTGGATAACACTTTTCCCAATAATGTTTCCACTACCAAGTGAAAAATATTTTGTTTTCCAAGCTATGTGAGCCTCGTCATTTTGCAATTGATTATCAAGAGGATCATTATCAATATCAAACACTTTAGGTTCGTCCTCATAAGTCTTGATATAACTATTCTTACTAGCACTTCCAGCGATAATAAATTTAGACATGATAAGAACTTCAAGCGAGGAACAAGAATAAAATATTTTTGTATTTTTTATTTTTTAAATGAGACTAATAAAGGAAAATAAAAGGAAATAAAAATTAGAACAATTAAATGACAATGTGTATCAAGGGACCTTGAGTTGTTCGATTAAGTCTCCACGACAACGGGGTCAGAAATTATTTCTGCTACTTGTGAGCTACGTTTGGTTTTCTTCCCAAAGAGGAAGGAAGAAGCAATATAGTAGCACATAGTATTTCCCTCAATAGAGAACCAAGGTTACAGAACCAATAGGAGATCCACGCAAATGACCTTTAGAAGTACCTACACACACAAGAGCAAATACTTGTGCCCAACGCGGGCAGGAGGGTTGTCAATCCCCTTGTACTTGTTAATTGCAAGGATCAAATTTGATAGTAGGAGATAGATAAAGTGCAAAGTAAAACAAAAGTAAATACATTGCAGCGGGGTATTTAGGGTTTTAGTAATATAATTAAAATAGATCCGAGGGCCATAGTTTCCACTAGAAGCATCTCTCTCATAAGCATAGCATATGGTGGGTAGACAAATTAGTGTTGGGCAATTGATAGAAAAGCGCATAGTTATGACGTTCTTCATGGCATGATTAGTACATGGGCATTATGTCCGTGACAAGTAGACTGTCGAACTTACTGACGCCTACTAATATTATTCCAATTCAAGAGCGCTTCTATATTTGCTTCTCTACGTATTAAGTTCATGACAAACAGAGTAATGCATGAAGCATGATGACATAATGTAGACAGAATAAAACCAAGCAATATGATTAAACCCCGTCATTTCCTCCTTAGTAGCAACAATACAAATATGAGCCTCGCTACCCTCCTGTCACAGAGTGAGGACACTGCAAGATTGAACCTACCACAAAGCACCTCTCCTACTGAAGATAAATCAATTTAGTTGGTCAAACCAAACGGATAGACCGGAGAGAAATACAAAGCTATAACAATGACATATAATAAGTTTAGAAAAGACTCAATGAATAATCTGATCATAAACCCACAATTCATCGGATCCCAACAAACGCACCGCAAAAGAGGATTACATCGAATAGAACTCCGAGGAGAATATTGTATTGAAGATCAAAGAGAGAGAGAGAGAGAGAGAGAGAGAGAGAGAGATCTAGCTAATCACTATGGACCCATAGGTCTTGTGGGAACTACTCACACATCATCGAAGGTGTAGCAAGGTTGATGTAGAAGCCCTCAGTGATCGATCCCCCCTCGGGCAGAGTACCGACGAAGGCCTCTAGATGGGATTGCGGAAGAGCAGAGACTTGCGGCGGCGGAAAAGTTGTTTTGTTGGTGCTTCTAGGGGTTTTCCAATATTTTATAATTTATAGCACTGGAATTAGGTCAGACGGAGCCACAAGGGGGCCACAACACAATAGGGCGCACCTACCCTCCCCGCCGCAAGGTGCGCCCTAATGCCTTGTCGTCTCCTCATTTCTCTTCCGGACTCCCTCTGAAGTTTCTAGGGTCTCTTTTGGTCCAGAAAAATCTTCAAAAAGTTTCATCGTGTTTGGACTTCGGTTGGTATAGATTTTCTATAAAACCAAAAATAAGCAGAAAACAACAACTGACACTAGGCACTGGGTAATACGTTAGTTCCCAAAAAGATATAAAATTGCATATAAAGTATATAAGATTGACAATATAATAGCATGAAACAATCAAAAATTATAGTTACATTGGAGACGTGTCAATCTCCTAGCTTGGTTACTTCACACCTTCAAGCCTCCCAACCACACCCAACCTATCTAGGAGACACACAACCTTCAAAAGCAACAAGGCAGAGGTTGCTTGGCAATGAATCTCTTGCTTGTGCTTAAAAAGATATTACCCTCCACACTCAAATTAATTCACGTATGATGGATCCATGTGTTAGAGAGGTTGGGTGTATGAAAGATAGGCTTGGATAACACATAGGTGAAGAGTTCAAAGGCTTTGCATTAGGGTTGGTGTAGAATGTCCTTCGAAACTCAGAACAAGACTTGATAGGTGATGAGTGGAATAGTGGGATGCGTATTTATATGTTGGACCCAGAAATCAGAGTGTTATACATTTTTCTGTACAACCCAAAGACTCCAAGTGTTTCCCTGGAGGAATCGAACCAAAATGGGAGTAGCTACTTCCAACATACTTGGAGGACCCGACTAAATTTCATTCAGAGGGTTCGAACAGCGATAGACCCAAGAAGTATGCTATCGGACGCCTCTCGAAGTGTCTTGGTAAATCTCACTCAGAGGTATAGAATAATACTTTGATTTAGGTTGGTTGATTCTGAGGTTCTATACAGAAGTCTCTTTGAGGAACCGAACATGAGTCGATGGTTTCCGTACCATCCTCAGATGATCGAACAGCTCACGCTTGGAGGTTCCAATCAGTAAGCAATCTCTCTTGAAGGTAGTCAGTTGTTCCACATGGAATGGAGTTGGAGGGTCGGAATAGTTCAAGACACGTGGATATGGGCTAGGAAAAACGAGACTTTTGGAGGGATTTTTGAGTTTCATCTCTAAGCACTTTGCAAGGAATTCTTCACCTCACAATCTTGATATCCCCTATTGATAGTATCGGTATACCTAAGGATCTTCGATCACTAAAACTTATGAAATTCTCCTTAACAATCTTGCCAAATCTTAACCCTTGAATACTGAGGGGGTCAAAGCCATCTGCAATACATACTATCTTTTGGGACATAAGTTAACCATCATGTAGAGAAAATGATAGTCCATTTAATCTAGTTGTCATGAATC
>NC_057812.1:698552706-698564986 GCF_018294505.1 Triticum aestivum | reverse complement strand
CGAAGGTGGGTAACAACCCTACTTCTTGTGTTCTAGCCTTATTCTCTCAAAGTCTAGCAAATGGCTAACCTAATATTGGTGAACATGGTGGTGTGGTGCTTTTTGGTGTAGAAGTCGTTCTTTGATGGCCTTCGGTACCTTTTGTAGGTTCCTTGTCTTCCAACTCTATGTTTGCTTTGATCCGGTTTCATAGTTTCTACCACCACCACCACCACAAAAATAACGATACATTCGTTCCGTTTAAACTCTAGACTCCTTGTGATACCTTTATCTAGCAAGGTCGGTCCATTGTACAGTAGGGGTCGAATATTAGTAGATCCCTTGTACTCATACAGGGATACGTATCATACCTTGTACATGTACGATATTTATACACATTATCATCAATGTCTCTACCCTACACGATTGTACATGTAGACTCACTCGATAAGATCAATTTCTTTAGCCTTGGATATGTTAGGAAAATGTCTAAATTTAGCTATTTATAAACCATAATGTTTGCGTGGTGCAACGTTCTACGAAATTGTTGGAAGTGAATTAATTCCTTTGGAAGGAGGATTGTAAATATATAGCAGAAGGCAGCCAGTAGCGTAGCTATTATTCAAAAGGCGGCATTGTTCTCCCTTTGCATCGGTCGATCAAACTTGTTCTCCCCGGCCCCACGTCCCAGCGTCGGAAGGCTAAAAGCTAGTGGGGATTGAACGCAAGGGTCATCCCTAAGCCCTCCCCTTCGTCTCCCCGCAGTATAAATATGGCGCCGCACCCCTCATCGGAGCAGAAGAAGCAACAGCAGCAGCAGATAGCCATTGAGAAGGCAGAAGAGGGAACCATGGCGGGGAAGGTGGGCATGGAGAGGGTGGCGGTGGAGGTCACCGTGAGGGAGCTGGACGTGGAGCGGGACCTGCCGGCGGTGGAGGAGCTGGAGCGGCGGTGCGAGGTCGGCCTCTCCGGCGACCAGGCCGACGGCGGCAAGAAGAAGAAGAGGAGCATGTCGCTGTGCGTGGAGCAGATCGGCGACCCGCTGGCCAGGGTCCGCCACGCGCCGGAGCACGTCATGCTGGTACGACGCAGTAATTATTAACTAACTAATCGCCTTCCTTGATCATGATCCATAGATTAATGCAGCCATGCTTGACCCCTGCTATAGCTAGTAGTAGCACTAGCTCGTATATAATTGGCTCGTGATCGATGTGCATGCGGTGTAATTAAGATCGGTAACTACTAGCTAGGTAACTAACTAACTTGTGATCGATCCATCCATGGATGTCTTCTGTGTATAGGTTGCTGAGTGCGGGCAGGAGATGGTCGGCGTCATCAAGGCCTGCATCAAGATGGTCAGCCGCGGCAGCATCGGGTCTTCTTCTTCCTCCGGCTCGGTGGCGAAGCAGCAGCAGCCGGCGGCGGCGTACGTGAAGGTGGCCTTCATCCTCGGCCTCAGGGTCTCCCCCTCCCACAGGTACTTACTTCTGCTTCCCTCGATCTTTTCACACGGCCATGGCGGCCGGCCGGCGCGCGTGCGCAATGCATGCGCGGCCTAATATATCGCGCACCGTCTTTTCTTTCTTGCTTGCTTACAAGTGCGCTTTCCCTTCTTGCCTAATCGCAACTGGTGGAAGTTTCTTCTTTTGAGCAATGGCGTGCTGACGGCGGCTGTGTTTTTATGGGGTTGTGCTACAGGCGGCTGGGGATCGCGACGGCGCTGGTGAAGGCGGCGGAGGAGTGGAGCCGCAAGCGGGGCGCGGCGCACGCGTCCATGGCGACGACGCAGTCCAACAAGGCGTCGCTGGCGCTCTTCACCGGCCGGTTCGGGTACAAGCCGTTCCGGCGGCCGGTGCTCCTGGGCCGCCCCGTGCACGCGCGGTGGCTGCCGGTCACGAGCCGCCACCGCGTGCTCCAGCTGCCGCCGACGCTGGCGGCCGCGGCCTACGCGCGGCTCCTCCCGGCGCGGGACACCGAGTTCCTCCCCGCCGACCTGCCGGCGCTCCTCGCCCACAAGCTCACCCTCGGCACCTTCGTGGCCATCGAGAGCTCCGACGGCCGCACCGCCGGGGCCGGCGCGCCGTCGCCGTCGTTCGCCGTGCTGAGCGTCTGGGACCAGACCCGCTCGCTCCGCCTGCGCGTGGACGGGGCGCCGGCGCTGCTACGGCACTCGCTGGCCGCGGTGCGGGCGCTGGACCGCGCCGCGCCGTGGCTGCGCGTGCCCTCGGTGCCGGACATCTTCCGCCCCTTCGGCGCCTACCTCATCTACGGCGTCAGCATGTCCGGGCCGGAGGGCCCGGCCCTGCTCCGCACGCTCTGCAGCCACGCCCACAACATGGCCCGCAACAACCCGGCCTGCGGCGTCGTCGCCGCCGACCTCAGCCCCGACGACCCGGCCGCCGCCGCCATCCCGAGCTGGCGCCGCTTCTCCTGCGACGAGGACGTCTGGTGCATCAAGAACCTCTCCGACACCAATGCCGCCTCCTCCTCCTCCGACTGGCCAGCGTCGGCGCCGCCGGGCAGCGTGCTCTTCGTCGACCCCCGCGAGTTCTGACGTAGCCGCCGCAATGCCATTGACACAGCCATTCGCATGCACGGCATATAGGCAGGAGCAGGCAGAGTCCTCTGCCAAATTTTGACAGACATGTACATTGCACCCGGTGGCAATTACCTGCCTTGCCACCGGTGGCATCAACTCCCCCAGGCTTAATTCAGTCGTGCTACTCAAGTAGAAATTTTAAAACTAGCTTAAACTTGATTTATTTAGTTTGTTTTTCAACCAGCCAGGATGAACAATGCATCGCTAGCTACCTTGTTTATGTTCAATTGTTCACGGTGCATACATGGCAGAATGAGTCAATATTTTCATCTTAAAACCGCACCGCGCAGTTGCAATTTTTCCCCAATGAAAAATGAAAAGGCAGTGCTCCTGTCAATTCCTCGAAGCAACTGTGATCGAAAACAACATTTAGTGAGCCAATGAGAAGAGATATCTTCCCGCAATCACCTCCAAACTATTGGGTTGGCTCATTTTTTATCTAACTTTCTTTTACTCACTTAAACCCCTAAACTACCGTATCCACAAACACTTCTTTCCTCGACAATTTCATTATCGCGTAAACAGCTTCTGGAAATCAAAATTTTGTTTCATTGCCGTGTATGCATGGTTCATAAATATGAATTGGTACGATGATTGGCGCGTAAAAATAACCTATAACCTATTTACCGCACCAGTGCATAAAAGATAACCTATTTACCTTGAAACCAAAATGTAAAATGCATGTACTTGATTCTGTATAATATTTAAAAACTTCTAAAACTTTATTTTGTACTTCCTAGAACTAGTCCGGAGGCAAAATGCTTCCAAGATATGAATATGACAGTTTAGGCCGTGATTTGCCGAGTCCAACGAATTTGAAAACAAAAGCAAGCCAAGTCATTGGACTACTCAGATTGTGCCTCTGCATAAGAACAACACAGGATTGCATCCTGCACTAGTGGACACTTCACTAGAGATAATGGGGTCCAATTAACTAACCAATTAACCATTTGGGTTCTGTGATGATCTACGCAGGACAGTGACATACCAAGATGCCCATCACACACTCACCTCACAGGAAATCTAATCTAAGAGCATCAAAAAGACACATTCAACTGCGCGTTAATTAATCGAAGTACTCCTCCTAGCTATAGCTTGACAGTGGGTAAAAAGAAAGCAAGCAGGATTCACCCGGCTAAGTAACACATGACATCAGACAAATCTACCTTTGACTAATCAAGCAGACCACTGGAGAGAGGTGATGCTGGACTTGACTGGCCACTAGGCCGGTCCAAGTCCCCTCTAGTAACAATTAAGAAACTTAACCACCCCTCCTACCTACCTGCTGGTCTTGCACACATTCATATATATCCCAGTTGCAAGAGGCAGATCTTCTTTAATCCTGCGCGAGATCAAACAAATATTCCACGATCACGCGGAAATCTCCGCGCCGCGCCAATGACAAGCCCTACTAACTTTCAGTTCATGGAGGAGGAGATGATGATGCTGATGATGCCATGGTGATGGTGGCCTGATGGTGACGATCTGATCAATGCATGTTCCACTTGGAGAAGAACCAATCAGCCAAGTGCTCCTCGTATGGATCCTAATATGGAATAGTATTATCAAGGTGCTCACTCACCTGCAGGATGGTCCAGGGTACCTCCATGGAGGACCTGTCTAGGCAAAAGTAGGTAAAAATTACTTAGGTTTAGGGGAAATGGTTAGGGAATTGCAGCGATTGATGGTCCTGGGCTTCCGGCCAATCGATGAACCTGGTCAAAAGATAATTAACAGAGTAATGTATGCAGCAGTGGAGGCTTTTGTAAAGGGAAGGTGTTTTTCCTCAAGTTTCAGCCATTCAGGAGGAAGGAGGGGAGTAAGAAATGCCCTGTTCATGTGCTAGGGTTCTTCCTTCCAGCTTTGGTCCCCAACAAATTACAAAACGCAGGAGGGGTGTACATGGCCACGTCACTAACCGCCGCTCATTTTCTGCGGCGCCGCGGGCAATTAGGCGGGCGGTGCGGAGATTAGAAGCCGGGGTTTAAGGGTAATGCTCTGTATGAAACTTGAGAATTAAAGCCATATCTTGTGATTCATGGCTTCCTGACATCTTCCCTGAAATGAGGTTAGAGAAACTGAATTAGCATGTAGAAAGGTAATAGTAGGACAGCAGCTATGGGAAAGGGGAAGCAATCTTATAGACAGATTAGCATGTCATTCACTCAATTCTCATAGAATTCTATTTTCCTTTTGGACAGCATTATCACAGAATCCTTCTAGCTTTGCCTAACAGAACAAATAGCTTAAGCCTATGTGATAAGACATGGCATGCCCTCATCAGAACTAATAATAAACATAAAAAACATAACTGATGAGACATAAATCGCCTTCTACATTCATTCAGGTTGCTTGCGGGTGCGTGAATGATGCACCGACCAAAGAAAGGGGGAAATTCCAAATAGAATATCAAAGATATGTTGGAAGGAATATTGAAAAGACAACACAAAAGGAATATCTAAACCCTTTTTACACTGCTGAATATATATGACATAGTTTTCCTTTTGCGCTTCCATTCAAAAAAGAGAAAAAAAATCTAATGTCATTACCAGACAGGAACATTCAAACCCCAATTCTTTTCAGTCCAACAGGAGGAACATTCCTTTCTGGTGTGCAGTTTTTCTAAAGGAAGGCACTTACTTCAGTTGCTGCATCAGAAATGCACTAGGGAGCTAACCTGACAGCAGATCTATGCGCTGCACTCAGATGATCTCTTCATCTTCAGGTGCGTTGAACAAGAATCTGTGGAGGTTGCAAGGCCACACCACTTGTACAGTTTATGTCCAGCCACTTGTACCGTATATACGTAATAGGAATCAGATGCACTGGTCACACATGTGGGGGCACTGTTCAAAGGTGTAGTTCTAAATGTCTCATCTCACAGAAATTGTAACAGACTTGGGTTCCTATGTGATGATGATGCCAATAGACACTTCGCAGTGGATGGACATGAAGAAATGTCTCTGTGAACAGAGCAGGTATATCTATGTTAGGCAATGAGGCATCAGATGCACTGATCATAATTGTAGGGAACTGTTCAATGTTGTTGTATTGGATTCACAACTGTGATAAAGAGAAGAATGGAATCCTATGTGATGGTGCCAGTAGATGCTTTGCACAGGATAGGCATGGAAAAAGTCTAGGTTCACATAACATGCAAGTCTCTGTTACCCAAAAGGGGCATTTTTTAGATAAGTGTCAGTAGATCTCAACTTATACCAACCTTAAAACCCTTACGATCATCATCCAATTTCACTGCTATACTATTGGTGATCACATGGAGTTGCCGCAAGCAATCATAAGCATATTGGCGAGATCTTGTTAAGAAAAGATTAAGGAGAAGATATGATTCAGAACAACCAGAAATCAGATGATAACGGACAAGCATATAGTTCAAACAATTCCATCCAAGTACAGGTGACAGCTGACTTCACAAATGCGTCAATTACATGGCACTTCAATCAACCGGCAAATTCACAGATCTAGGTCGGCAAACAAGTTCTGGTAGAAATGGCCTTTACGGTCCACGTCGAGGTTGCATCTACTGACCGCCCCTCAGAGCAAGCACAAGATGGAGCACTGAACCACCTTCGATGTTGTAGTCCTTAGCAGTTTTGTCATCAGCGAGTTGCTTCCCAGCATAGATGAGCCTGGACATGAGACAGATTTATTAAGATAAGTGAATGCTAATTAATGTGAAGCTTGAAAAGACAAGCTTAAATGAGACAGATTTATCAAGAGTACCTCTGTTGAACAGGTGGAATACCCTCTTTCTCCTCAACACGTTCCTTGATTCTGTCGATTGTGTCAGTGGGCTCAATATCAATCTCGATTTCCTTCCCAGTAAGTGTCTTCACCTTGATCATAGTTCCACCCCTAAGCCTCAGGACCAAATGGAGCGTCGACTCTTTCTGAATGTTGTAATCAGCTAATGTTCGCCCATCTTCCAACTGCTTTCCGGCAAAAATTAGCCTTTGCTGATCTGGAGGAATGCCCTCCTTGTCCTGAAGTAAATAAACCAAGTATGTCAGCTACTCAGTTGTATCTTTGTTATGAGGAACTGGAACTCTGTTGTATTTTAGTGATGCAGTTCCAGATGCTGGTTCTCTAAAGGATAGGCAGGAACACGGAAACAAAACAACTGTCCATTCAAGTTCGATTCAACACATGTCATTGAGATCTTATATACAAATAAACTCAACATCAAATATCATGACAAGATAAAAACAATGAAAAGTCACAACAATAGCTCAGCCATCACTTATTATTCTCTCTTACTTAAGAAATGAATAGCATTCCCTCTTTCACTTATTCTCCTCTTTCACATACGCCCTCCCCTCCTCCCCTCCCTGTTTTGAAATTTTCTTCCTTCCCATCTCTGGTTCTTGTCCCATCGGTATCCTTGAAAACCATCGTAACTGCCCCCACACTAATTGACTATCAAATAAAATATATTTTCTTTGGTAGTCAAATAAGTGTTGATTGGCAGACAAAGTCAGTTTTTGGTATCACATCGATAAAATGGCAGGTAATCAAATCAATAAAATGGCAGGTAAATAACTGTGATTGCTTACAAAATATGTATGCTCTGCTGCAACACATGTGCATTTACCTAGTGCTAGTATAAAAGGAACAAGCATAATATTAAGCTATATACCGAAAGTGGATCTAGAGTGCCTTGGTCATCCATTTAACATAACAAAGGGCCAAAATTCAAAGTTGATCCCTTCTCCCAAAATATGTCACGCATCAGAGAGCTGATCATGAGCACACCTACAGCTTGGCTTGAGGTCAATTCACACTACAAGCTTAAAGAAAAGCTTGTGCTTAGCTCGTCTTTGGCTCGGTAAAGCTCGAGCTCAGCTGGGGTAAGCTCTGGCACCGAAACAATGTATTTTATTACCACACAAGCCTGCAGGCTGTAGCAGTTCAGGCGCTCAACCGCGCTGTCCATTACGCAAGCCATTCTTTCAAAGTGTGCATTCCAGCACGAACCTACTAAACAGGAGAAGTTGTACTAAATGAGTCATCTTTGGCTGTAGCAACAATTGATGGGCCGAAACAGGGCCAACTTGGAAGCTGGCATGTAGGGAAATGGGTCTTGGTGCGGCATATAGAAAATGAATGGGAGGCAAAGGACTGCCCTCAGGCGCCGTGAGCATGAGCTATGCAAGCTCGACTCGTCAGTAGCTCCAGCCTAGCTTAACCAATACAATTACTACTAAATGTTAAGAACATTATTTAAGAAAATTTACTGTTGCATTACCTCTGCTTGTGGATGCAAGTAAAGCTAAACCTGTGAATAAACTCCATGCTTTATCAAAGAATTCACGTATGCACCAACTAGTTTGCGCTGAGCGGTCGAGTAAATATAGACATTTTTTCCAAGAAATTGCTTAGCAAACACCTTGTGCTCAATCAGTCTGTCTAGCCAACATATTTGGTTCAATCAGTTTACTGGTCACTGATACTGTATGACTATCTAAGCTACATTAACATCCAAAAAAACGACATCCTACTGGTAATCATGTATCAATTCTCATATCAATCAAACACATCCTAAGGCCATGCTTTCCCCCGATAGAAAGGAAGTGAACCATCAGCACGTCATACCGGTCAATGACATTACAGTTGCTGCTTCCTCAATTTCACAGAATCCTCTGATCGTCACGTTGCAGTACATTGCAGGACGGTAGCACAAAGACACAATTCACGGCAAAGCAGAGCACAGCAACGGTATCTGGTTGCTGTCAGACACCTATGAACCGCAGGTCAATTTGCGCAACACCGAAACTGACGATCCCGACCAAAGAAAACGAGATCTCTGGAGCCACCCCAATCCTGACCGTCCGAGGATTATTTTATTTTTGAAGCAGGAACCAACCCTCGCCGCCCGAAACATAGCGGCGCCGGCATCGAAGGAGGCGCGACTCGCCCGAGATCGATTGCGGGGAAAGAAGGGAAGGAAGGGGATGGGAGGGGGGAATCGGACCTGGATCTTGGCCTTGACGTTGTCGATGGTGTCGCTGCTCTCGACCTCGAGCGTGATGGTCTTGCCGGTCAGCGTCTTGACGAAGATCTGCATCTTCGGACCCCCTCCCTCCTCTCCGCGGGGTCGACGGATCCGCTAGGGTTTTGCGCGGAGGCGGAGACGGAGCGGAGGTTTAGGTCGCTCGCTGGTGATTGATTGGTTGCGGACGACGACGACGACGACGACGACGATGATTGAGGGTGGGTGCGGCCGTCTCTTTTTTGCACATATAATAATAGGCCCCGCTGAGCCCAGGTCGGACGGGCGTGGGCCGGGCCCGACTCGGTATAGGCCGGTCACGACAAAGGCCAGGCCTACACGACAAATACTACTTCCGCCGTGTATGTATGTATATCCGGATTGGCCCGGAAACGGGCGAGACCAGTGCTGGGCAGGCCCAACAGGGATGTGGGTCGTCTCGCTGATGTCACCCAAATTTCCTTTTTTTTACATCTTAAATGAGCATATTAAAAAGCATAACTTTAATTTTCCAATACACATTTTTAGCTTTTTAACATAGTATAAGAACAATGCCGCTGCTATTAAAAAAATGTTGAGTGACAACGAATAAAATGTTTCTGCGATTCAAAAGGGTGCATGTGCGCTTGAAAAATGTGTATACAATGTAAGAAAATGTCCCCGTAGTATAAAAGCATACTTCATACATTTAAAAATATGTGTGTGAAAATATATTACAAAAAATTACCACATTACAAAAACTATAGAATGTTTATTACCATCAGAGAATGTTCCAACGTGTATTTTAACAAATGTTGACTGTGCATTACAAAAAGTGTTTAAAACATGTATTGAAAGAAATATATATGTAGTTTATTTGAAAAATGGCAACGTGTATCAACTTTGTTTATACATGTACACTAAAAAAATTATATTATGTTTCATGTACTAAAAATTTAGCCGTGTGATAAAAAAAGAAAAACCTACAAAGAAAACAAAACAGAAAAAAGAGAAGAGCTGAAGAAAAACAAAGAAACACATTAAAAACAAGGACTGTGATATTTGGCACACGTGTGCCATATAAACAAAACTGCCACACCTCTATTTCTTTCATTTTAAAGTACCATACGATCCCTCGTTCTTTGACCTCGCCTCTTCCCAAATGACCCCATAGGCTCGCCTGAGAAACCTGCTTCTCCCGCACCTTTCAGGCGCTCACCCCCGAGAAAACTGTCACTTCTTCACGTCTACCACATGATTTCTTCTCAGGACAAAGTTACCATGATATTCGTATGCAAGTTATCAGGTGTGACGCCCCCGATTTAATCGTACACTAATCATGCACGCAAATGTGTACGATCAAGATCAGGGACTCACGGGAAGATATCACAACACAACTCTACAAATAAAATAAGTCATACAAGCATCATAATACAAGCCAGGGGCCTCGAGGGCTCGAATACAAGTGCTCGATCATAGACGAGTCAGCGGAAGCAACAATATCTGAGTACAGACATAAGTTAAACAAGTTGCCATAAGATGGCTAACACAAACTGGGATACAGATCGAAAGAGGCGCAGGCCTCCTGCCCGGGATCCTCCTAACTACTCCAGGTCGTCGTCGGCGGGCCGCACGTAGTAGAAGGCACCTCCGGTGTAGTAGGGGTCGTCGTCGACGGTGGCGTCTGACTCCTGGACTCCAGCATCTGGTTGCGACAACCAGAAAGAAAGGAAAGGGGGAGAAAAGGGGGGAGAAAGCAACCGTGAGTACTCATCCAAAGTACTCGCAAGCAAGGAACTACACTACATATGCATGGGTATATGTGTAAAGGGGCCATATCAGTGGACTGAACTGCAGAATGCCAGAATAAGAGGGGGATAACTAATCCTGTCGAAGACTACGCTTCTGGTCACCTTCGTCTTGCATCAAGTATAAGAGAGTAGATTGAAGTCCTCCAAGTAGCATATCCAAGTAACATCTCATAGCATAATCCTACCCGGCGATCCCCTCCTCATATCCCTGAGGTAGAGCGACCACCGGTTGTATCTGGCACTTGGAAGGGTGTGTTTTATTAAGTGTCCGGTTCTAGTTGTCATAAGGTCAAGGTACAACTCCAAGTCGTCCTGTTACCGAAGATCACGGCTATTCGAATAGATTAACTTCCCTGCAGGGGTGCACCACATAGCCCAACACGCTCGATCCCATTTGGCCGGACACACTTTCCTGGGTCATGCCCGGCCGCGGAAGATCAACACGTCGCAGCCCCACCTAGGCAAAACAGAGAGGCCAGCACGCCGGTCTAAACCTAAGCGCGCAGGGGTCTGGGCCCATCGCCCTGAGCACACCTGCACGTTGCGAGGGCGGCCGGAAGCAGACCTAGCCTAGTAGGCGTTCCAGTCCAATCCGGCGCGCGCCGCTCCGTCGCTGACGTCTGAAGTGCTTCGGCTGATACCACGACGTCGGGATACCCATAACTACTCCCGCGTAGATGGTTAGTGCGTATAGGCTCGTAGCCGACTCAGATCAAATACCAAGATCTCGTTAAGCGTGTTAAGTATCCGCGAACGCCGAACAGGGCCAGGCCCACCTGTCTCCTAGGTGGTCTCAACCTGCCCTGTCGCTCCGCCACAAAGTAACCGTCGGGGACCGTCGGGAACCCAGGCCCACCTCTACCGGGATGGAGCCACCTGTCCTTTCAGCCCCCAACTCCGAACAGTATCACAGGTAATGTAACAGTGTAAAGTATATAGTATATGCCCGTGATCACCTCCCGAAGTGATCACAGCCCAGTAGTATAGCATGGCAGACGGACAAGAGTGTAGGGCCACTGATGGAACACTAGCATCCTATACTAAGCATTTAGGATTGCAGGTAAGGTATCAATGACTGTAGCAGCAATGACAGGCTATGCATCAGAATAGGATTAACGGAAAGCAGTAACATGCTACACTACTCTAATGCAAGCAGTATAGAGAAGAGTAGGCGATATCTGGTGATCAAAGGGGGGGGCTTGCCTGGTTGCTCTGGCAAGAGAGAGGGGTCGTCAACTCCGTAGTCGAACTGGGCAGCAGCAGCGTCGGTCTCGTAGTCTACCGGAGAGAAGAGGGGGAAGAAACAATGAATACCAAGTAAACAGATGCATATCGAGGCATGACATGTCAAGAAGCGATGCTAGGCGTGCCCTAACGTGGTATAAGGTGGTACTGGTCAAGGGGGAATCATCCGGGAAAGTATTCCCGGTGTTTCGTGTTTTCGGGCAGAGGAGCCGGAGGGGGAAAGTTGCGGGTTCGATAGGTTAGGGGGGTGTGGTGGACGAACGGACTGCGTATCCAGATTCGTCTCGTCGTTCTGAGCAACTTTCATGTTGAAAATAATTTAATCCGAGTTACGGATTAAAAGATATGATTTTCTAGAGATTATATTAATTTTTGGAATTTAATTAATTAATTATTTAATCCGAAAATGAACTTATGACGTCAGCATGATGTCATGCTGACGTCAGCAGTCAACAGGGTTGACTTGGTCAACCTGACAGGTGGGTCCCGGTCGTCATACTCTGTTAGTTAATTATCAATAGTTAATTAGGTTAATTAGTGATTAGGTTAATTTAATTATAATTAATTAACTTAATTAATTCCTTAATTAATTAATTAATTTAATTATTATTGTTTATTTAATTATTTTGTATATTTTTTTTTAATTCCCTTTTTTTT
>NC_057812.1:698532003-698552633 GCF_018294505.1 Triticum aestivum | reverse complement strand
TTTTTTTTATTAAAACATTCTGGGGGATGGGGGCCCCCTTGTCATTTGCTCACACGGGCCTAACGGGCGCTGGGTGCGGGTGTAACCCGAACAAGCGCGTGCCCGAGAGGGCGCGCACGACGCACGCCGGCGCCGGCGGCGGGGCGCGGGCAACTGGACTCGGGCAAGTGCGGGCTGGCCGGCGGCCACGGCAGGGTAGCCGCAACCGACCGGAGCAGGTCAGCGAGGTGAGGGGGCGCCTACCAACTACAGCGCAGGGGGGATTGCGCGCGGGCGCGCACAGCAGGCCGCGGGCGCAGCAGATGCAGCAGGGGTTGTGGCGACAGGGTTTGGCACGGGGAGCCAGGGCGACGGCTGGACGGCGCGAGCCGCGGTCGCGCGAGCGGGAGGGTCTGTGTTGGTGAGAGCTGCAGGAGGCCGGGGCTCGGGGGCGCGCCTGGGGCGCGGTCAGTGCGGCGAGGCGGGGAGCAGGAGCAGCACGGGCGGTGGCGAATGGTTGCGATGGCCGTGGTGGGCGCAGGACGGTGCAGAAAGCGGCGCAGCCGGCACGGAGCAGAGGAAGGGAAGGGGAGGGCAAGGCCCTCACCGGCGTTGAAGAGAAGAGGGTCGGCGAGGCTCGGTGGAGCCTTTGGGGAGGAGGACGGGGACGACGGCGACGTAGAGGAGGAGGTCCGGCGAGGGAGCGGTCCGGGGTCGAGCGGCGGGCATCGCGGTTCGGTGCGGCGTCGAGGTCGTGCCCCGAACCATTTCTGGATCGGGGAGGGGGATGAGGACGGGGCGGCCCGGTGGGCGGCTCCGGCGAAGGCGGTCCGCCGAGGCGTGGCGTCGGGCGAGCAGCAAGGGGCGTCGACGCCCGATCCGATCTGGATCGGGGGAAGCAGAGGGAGGAGTGGGGAAAGTGGGGTGGGTGGTTAGGGTTTTCCCCCAGTGGGGTGGATAAGGGGGAGGGTGTGGGGCGCGGCTGGGCCGGCCTGGCGGCCCGATGGCCTGCTGGGCCGAGGCCCAGCGAGGGGGGGGGCTTTTATTTCCTTTTTTTTGTGTGTTTGTTTTCTGTTTTTTTTGTTCTTTTTTATTTATTTTCTTTTCTGTTTTATTTTATTCCTCATTGTAATTTAGTCTTGTGAAGTACAAAATGATCCCTAAATTGGTAATAGGAATTATACCACTGCCACAATTAACTTGGCACCTAAATATATTAGTTTGTAATTGTTTATCATTTTAAAGCATTTAAATAATCATTTTTGCTACTGTTTTAGTTTATTTAGTGCATTTAGGTATTTTATTAAGAGATGATTTCTTCACCAGCATTTATTATGGATTATTAGACACATTAGGGACAATTTAGTTTTGACTTCTGAAAACTTTAATTGTTTTGACTTTAATTCAAATTTGAATTTGGTTCGGTTCCGAGCTAACACGAGATTATCAACAATAATCGAGGTGACGTGGCATCATTACCAGAGGGTTACTGTAGCTTAATTTCCCGGGCGTCACATCAGGCATGTGTTGCATAACTTACTGTGCTATTTACATAAAACATATCAGGTACTATGCTTCAACAACTACACTCTTTCAAAGTTACCACTGTGTTTTGTACACAAGTTATAAGGTCTTCAATGTGTAAAATACCGTGGTACTTACACATAAGTTATCAGGGTATATGTACATCAACCTCCCCCCCGGTCAAAGTTACCATGGGGGATTGTACATGAGTTACCGGGTCTACGATTCGTATATTATCATGGTACTTGCACCTAAAAATCTGGGTGTGTTTCGGTAGCTTTTTCCATAGGTCAAAAATTACCATGATGTCTTTGCGTAACTTATCACGCTTATAGCACGTGTGCCCCTCATGACACTAAACATTATGTGACTTTCCCGTGGCACGCCATGTGTTGTGTTCATCCAAGAGGCCCACGCGCGAGGCGAGTGTATGTTTTAACAACTTATATATTTTCCTTTGGTAAAAAAGTTACCATCATGTTTATATTGCAAGTTATCGGTTATGCGGTGCTTATATTATCATGTTATTTACACAAAAATTATTGGGAATATTTTGAACAACTTTTTCCCAGGACGAAAAGTTATCATGGTGATTCTAGGTAACCTATCAAGCCCGTAGTGCTTAAAATATCATGTTATTTACACAAAATTTATCAGGGATATGTTTCAGCAACAAATTCCCCCCTCCCCCCCCCCCTCCACGGGTCAAAAACTTATCATGGTGTTTACTTATCGCAGTGCATATGTTTTCATACTATTTACACATAAAAATGTCAGGGGAGGGAGGTATACTACCGTGCTATTTACACAGAAGATACCGGAGTATCTTTTCAAAATAAAAATCCCTACGATCAAAGTTACCATGGTGCTTCTACCTTAGTTATCAGATGTGCGCTGCGTATATTACCATCTATTTACACATAAATTATCAGATATCTTTTCACATTTGTTTTCCCCAATGGTTAAAGTTACCACGGTGTTTGTATCTAAATTATCAGGTCTATGGCGTGAATGTTATCGTGCTATTTACAGAAATTACCGGGGGGGGGCGAGTTCAACAAATTTATTCCCAATGATCAAAGTTATCACGATGCTTTAAACAAAAAGTTTTTCAGTGCTAACATATTAAAGGCAAAAACATGTCAAAAACAGTATTTCCCTTAGAATGTTCAACAATGAGTGTCATAGATGAGGTGGTTGCCTCCCTTTGTTAATTACCTGCAGACCAGAGATCAAATCCTAGTCTAAGCATTATTTTTGCTGAAAATCGAGAAGGCATGTGGGGCCATAAATGACGATTACGAAAAAAAGAAAATCAAAGAAAAACGGTGAAGAATGAAAAACACAGAAAAAAACAACCCAAACAGTGAAAAAACGACAAAAAAGAAAACCCACGCAAAAAAAATCTGCCCAAAACAATTAAGAACCGGACAAAGAAAACAAAGAAAAGAACGCACAAACTGCTACAATAGTGGGCCGGCCATCGTGTTGCGCCCGAGGCGAGCGAAACATACATTCCACATAAGTGAGATATAGCTCCCACAAGGGAAAAATCAACAATCCGAAAGATGCGTTATTTGCCGCGAGAATATGCTCGGGCTTAGAGGAACCTTCAGCGTTTCCTCAAAAAGAAAAAAAAGAACCTGTCACTTTCAGAAATGAAAGAGTGGGAGGAAGAAACGAGATGCACAGGGCAGGCATCTTTGGCTTTACTTTTTTGTTTTTGCTTGAGGAGAAAGACATCCTTAAAAAAAAGTATTACCCGCGTCTCAAATTACTGCCGTGTTTAGATACGACGTGTCTAGACAAATGTAAAACAAGTAATTCGGGACAGATGGAGTAGATCTTGATTGAAATTTGCCGACTCGAAGGCTGAAGGAAGAAATCTAGTCACAAACTACTACTCAGAAAGATCTTAAAAAATGGCTTATAATTTTCTATCTCAAGAAAAATGGCGCAATTTGATCAAATTTGAAGAAAACGATTTTTTCAATAAATTCAAACAAACTTTACAGCGTCTGAGTCGAGACAAAAAATTACAGGGCCGTACAACCATAGCAGGATGACTTGGCCCCCTTGGATTATCTCCAGGGCCCACTCCCCACTGGGCAGCTCCGTTCACACCGCGCGCTGCCGCCGCACAGAGAGAGCGCGCGCGCCATGGCTCCTCCGCCTCGTCGCCGCCGGCACCTCCTCCTGCCCGCGCTCCTCCTCGCCGTCTCCGCGCTGTGGGGAGCTCCGCCGGCCGCGGGCGCCGCGGAGTCTTGCAAGGCGTGGCTGGTGCAGTCCATCCCCACCGACATGCCCCACCTCCGCCGCGTCCCGGGGGTCCTCGCCACAGGTACCCACCGGCTCCCCCTCCCCACCTCCCCTCCCTCTAGTCGGCGCGGCTGTTCTCGCCGTCGATCCATGCGGTTTGGCTCCTGGGGCTTCGTTCCTCGATTACCACCCTATTCCTCATCGATGTGTAGGATAAGGCGTTTCGAAAGGTGTAAAAATGTCTGGGTTCTCTAAGACGGCATTTTGTTTCAGCTTGCTGTGAATGCAAATGCGTTCTGAGTTAATAGGACGCACATTCCATGGATGGGTTCGCCTGTCCGGTCAATTGGCCGTGCCCATTGCAATTTCTGTTTGCAGGTGCACGTAGGATTCAGTCATTGATGTATGAGTGGTGGTGTTTGGTTTCAGCATAGCTCAGCGCTTCTCGCCGCGCGGTACTACAAGTGTTGTTGACAACATGTGTGATTTTAATTAAAATTGCTCCTTGTCTGACTTCACGCGAAAAAAAGTTGTGGACGAATGGAATGGACTTTATCTGTTTATGTTAGTTGCCTGAATTGATAGTTTGATACAGAACTAGCTGACTTTTGTTATTGCTGCTGATCCGCAGCGGACGTGCTCCAGTGGCTATCGGGGAACACGACAGAGAGCCTTGACATCCTCGCGCAATACTGGCAGTTCATAGCACACCCGAAGAACCCGAAATCAGGAGAGTACGGGTTCTCCGAGAGCGACATGGCGAAGTTTGGGGCTGAGGAGGGGCGCCGGGTTTACAACGCACTTGAGAAAGCTGCAGATCGTAAGGTCCAAATCAGGCAAGGGTTGATGTCAAATTTTCAAGTGCTAGTTGTTAGTACCATTACAGTGATTTCTGTGCCATAGGAAGTTAGTTGTCCTGATTATGTTAGTGAGAAGCAACATAGGTGCATGCCCGTGATATGGTTTTGGCACTGCGCAGTTAACTGCCATGGAAGCATTCAAGCGAAAGGAGTTAAAGAACGATGAGAAGGAAACTTAGAATGTGTGTGCACAAGTCTAATTCATTTTGTTAACGACTGTATCATCTTTGCAGGATCGCGCAGCACGCTGGATTTGCTCCTGATTTCGACCAAGAGAGTGCTAACCTCGCTGCAGGAAGGCCAAACGTTCAGAATGTAACCGTACTTTTTGAGGATTGGTGGGGATCCGGCGTTCTGCATGCAAAAGTCTGGATATCTGACAAAAAGGATGTGTATATTGGCTCTGCAAACAATGATTGGAAGTCCCTTACCCAGGTATACTGGAAAGTAAACTAGCGGTACAGTGTTACTGCATTTACATTGTAGTTTGAAGAAAAATGCCGAAAAAACAAGTTCGTTAAGTTGAATCTGTTTGATAGTACTTTGACTTCTTATTGCAGGTGAAGGAGCTGGGGATTTATTTCGTTGGTTGTCCACAGATAGCAAAAACTGTTGAGGTGTATTTTCAAAATCTTTGGACACTTTCAACACTCAATTCAACCACTTACACCAAAATTGCCTGGGATAAGAAGTGGCAGACTTTTAGAAAGGTGCCATGTTGGTCACATTTCCTACAACCTGAACAAAGATGCAGGTTTGTAGCCTTATTGGTAATTGATAATCAGTTACTACCCAGTACAAAAATAAACTATCTCCTACCTACATGACATCATATTATCCATAACTTCCTGGCAGTTGTACTTTGTATGTTGTGTCCTTGTGCTAACATTTTTGTCAAACTGCTGACAGCATTTAGCTGTGTTCCTTTTATGTTCACCATCGATGTAATGTGCATACTGTTGCTTGATGTTAAATGGATACAATATTTACTGTTTTTTACTTGAAGGCATGTTATGGTTTCATAAATTTCCTAAACATTATTAGTAGGCATAAGTACTCTAATTCTTCTGTCAGTTTCCCTGGGTTGAATAATTCTAATATGCACCAGGTCACCTCTGCCACTTTCTGTCGATGTCCCGTATGTCGACGGCTATCCATCCCTTGCCAATCCTGAACTGCTTGATGTTTTAATTGAAACCCCTGGGCTCAGGAGATCCAGTAAAGAACACCACTTGAGCTATCTTTCGTTTGCTCCACCTGAGGTAATGCCTCATATTGTGTTCTTTCTGAAGAAAAAGGGAATAGCTTTCATTTTTTGTATCAAGCAAGGGAATATCGGAAGTAGTATCATGACACTAACCCATACAATTTTCAGTCACTTGGTACTGTAGTAACATAGCCTCTAGCACACAGCCACACACTTGAATTTCTAAAGCACATACCATTTAAAAAAATTTGTTTTCTGGGTTGCCTGGCTGCCTCACATAGTCTGCCTTAGCCCTTAAGGAAGAAAAGGAGAATGTCTGCTACAACAGTTGGCAAGTCTGTAAAATATTTATTTCAAGCTCTATGATTCTTGGCGTTAACGATCGATTTCCAGTTACGCGTCATTTTATCATACTATGTGAAATTAAAACATGCGGATCACTTTTCCAAGGAATAATCTTCTAAATTGTAACACATGTTCTGAATCTGATGCTGATTCAAGTTGTTCATGTTTTCCAGCTGTCGTTTGATAAGTTCCAGGCAGATGAACAAGGTTGGGTCGACACCATCAAATCTGTCAATTCTGGGGGAATGGTGAGGATAAGTACTATGGACTGGCTTGGACAATCGCAGTATGCTTCTGAAACTGTGTTCTGGCCATCTTTGTCGTCAGCGATATCAGAGGTATTTAAGTTGCATTTGTTATGCCAATTATGCAGGCAATACAGAGTCTCATGTAGTTTCAGTAAAATTGGGATACTTGGATATAATCATACCTTTTTTGCAAGGTGACATCTAATATACAGTATCAAATTTGTAGATCAACCGAAATAATTTGGCACTATCATGACTACATGAGCACTGTAATCAGTACTATCCAGTTGGCTATTTGCCAAAGCTTCAACACCAGAACTTTGTGGAATTGTACCTTACATGACTCTAGTTAAGCAGCCTGGTGACATTTTATTTTCAAAAAAATAATATCTCCTGGACAGTTTATCTCTGTACTTATCAATGCTGAATTCATCTACTAACTGAATATAACCTGATCATTGATAGGTAATATTCTCCAAGAATGCAACAGTTAGGCTGCTCGTAGCCTACTGGACACACTTCATCCCAAGCACTGAAAAGTACTTGAAGAGCCTCCTGTACTCAAACATCCTCTGCGCATCTTCGAAATACAACCACTGCAGCGGCAAGGTCGAGGTCAAGTACTACTTGGTTCCCGGGTACAACGAAACCGGACCTGCCTTGGCTCAGGGCGCCGCAACAGGGAACCGTTATCCCGACTTCACCCGGGTGAACCACGGCAAGTATGCCGTCAGCGATGTGAGGGCAAACATCGGCACCAGCAACCTCATCTGGGACTACTTCTACACGACGGCTGGAGTGAGCTTCGGAACGTACGACCCCTCCATCGTCTCGCAGCTGCAGGACGTCTTCGATGCGGATTGGGATTCTCCCTACACTATGCCGGTTAAACCTCTGGAGGCGTCCAGGTGATCAGATCAGTTCACTCATTTTTCTCCACCTGTTGCCAGGAAGAACATCGGGCCTTGTCTTTCTGCAGACCTGATGCAGGCAACGACTTAACCAAAAAAGCGATGCGGTCGTTTTCTTTGCTTAGTCAGGTAATCATATTTCTCTTATTAGTTTGCTTAGTAGTACATTGTAATGCCTTGTAACTGTCGTCCCATAGCAAGTTGTGGCTGTGACCTAGAGTACTAGTTGTATGTTAGCTGTGAGCTTCACATATGTTGGTTGTGAACTTGACATGTGTTGCTTCTGAATGAATGGCTGTGAACTTCTTCAACCTGCTTGTCCTCTTATATTCGGTATATAACAAGGAAAAACAACTTGATGAGTAAATAAAAAAACATAAGAAGAAGAAAAAAGTCAAGTGTGTCAACTGCTTTGTTGAACGACCACTAGCTATATGATAGTACGATGGTGACTTGATCCCGTGTAATCTAATGGCCTTAACCAGAAAATTTCAACGACAACACCATCAATCAATCCGTGGGCTCTCTAGTTCCTTTCGTGTGCACTATTTATGCTCTAAATTTGACCATGACAACTAACTACTCCCCCACTAAATCCCATTCCCTATTTCATGATGCTCCTCATGGTTCCTCCTTCCCAGGCACCACGGCCAAGCCATCAGCCATGGCCTCCGGCCGTCGTCCGACCACCGCCCTAGTCCTGACGTCGTTGCTATGCCTCTACCACGCGCCAAGCTGTGTCCTTTCGCTCTCCTTCACCCTCGACTTCTCCGACCCCACCGCCGGCTCGTCGATTGTCGTCTCCAGCGACGCACTCGTGAGTCCACCGGCGCTCCAGCTGACGAAAAACAGCTGGGCATCGTACCGGTACAAGGTGCCGCTATGGAACGGCGCCACCGGCGAGATGGCTAGCTTCGCCACCGCCTTCTCCTTCCGGATCGCCCCAGACAAGGACAGCCTGCCGCAGCAGCCAGGCAATAGGATGACCTTCTTCCTCGGCCATCTCCCTTCCGTGGACTTCCCGCGCAGCAGCAGCAGCGCCGGCGGCGGCCCGGCCGTCGTGACGGTAGAGTTTGACGCTTTCCCCAACCATGTCGGCATCGACATCAGCTCCGCCAACTCCACGGCGTCCGCGCACACGACGGCGACATGGCCGGGCAAGAACCTCACGACGTCCAGTGTCATGGAGGCCACCGTGAAATACCACAACGACTCCAGGATGCTGGCTGTTGCTCTCCTCATCGACGGTGCCCTGTACCAGGTCAGTGCCACCGTTGATCTGCGCCGAAATCTGCCGGAGGAGGTGGCGATCGGCTTCTCCGCCGGGATGCACCGGATACTGTTGTGGTCGTTCGGTTCCACCCTGCCGGAGTCCAAGCAGGAGGCATCTCCTCAGCTTGCTGAACCTCCTCTCCCAGCCAGCAGCTACGACCACAAGAAGATAGCATTGGTCCTACTATTCCTAGGAACGATCACGACAAGGTGTGTCCGAATTGGATTTCAGTTTCGATTCAAGACATCATCGAGTCGTGCTACCTTAGCTGTCCTAGCCTAGTACTCCCTCCGTTCCAAAATAGATGACCTAACTTTGTACTAACTTTATAGTACAAAGTTGGGTCATGTATTTTGGAACAAAAGAAGTATTTTACATGCATATAAAGAATTGTGTGGAAAGAACTCAGTCGATTGAAACTTGACAAAGTCTTAGTAAAGTGACATTAGCGTAGTTGTGTTGCTACGTGCACGACTGGATTCTGCAAACGGCAACAATAAATGTTGCGGCAGTACTGCAAGCACGTCAACTGACCCTGCAACAATTGTGACTACATGTTGCAACCGTCAATGGCGGATGTTGCGACCGATGAGACGATGTGCTATGAATGATGAGGGATGGAGCAGATAGAGGAGCGGCTGGCGGCAATGGATTTCGCGGTGAAGGCAGCCGCCACACTCGACGTAGGTCTAATGGTCGGAAGCAACCATAAAGAGGGTTATGTCGCGGCTGCAAGAGCGCATGTTGCAAAGATTGTCCAGGCTGACGTGCGGCAACATCAGCAACCTTTGCAACTTCGTTGATGTTGTGAGCGCAGCTTTGCAACATGGTTGTTGTTGCAACGGATGGAGACGGATGGATGGCTCTGATTTACCTCATTCAACGATGGACGAGGCGCTAGTTAGCTGGGAGGTATCAGACGGTCGGCGCATAGCGCTCGCCATATTTAAAGTCACGTCACCCTTGAAATACCGACTTGTGTGGATCAAGGGTTGTGATGTCATAAGCACTAATCATTGATATGAACTTGGGAGGATGATAATTGAATGGTTTGTGAGCACTTAGGGAGGTACCCCTTAGTATTAAAATATAAGATGTTTTTTAACACTGTTGTTTTATATTTTGATATACATGGAGTATATTTATCCATGAGTAGTACTCCGTATTAATAAAAATGCATATTCGAGTAACAACATGCCTTCTTAGATCTAAATCGAGGTGCGTTCCAGAAATCCTCTACCCATATAGTGTAACAGCACATGACAAGCATTTCAAATGCCATCTTTGTGCAACACATGCTCAGCTTGCACGAGGCAGATTGAGTTTCAGGAGAAGAAGAGAAGAGTTGCTGTGGAAGAAAACAGACGGAGGATGAAGCAAAACAAATGGCTGAAATTTTATACACTACAAAACTGAAAACAATTCGCCTAAAAGCATCCAGCAGTCGGTGCCAGTGTGGCGCTATCACTGAAAATGAAAGAGGCGCCCCTTCCATGGATATCCAAAGAGAAGAGGTGTTAATCATGGGCCACAATTTAGGTTAATTCCTGCTATGTTTTCTTATATTCACAATGAAAATAAGAATGTTCAAATTACAATCTCTGCTCCACAAAAAAGGGAGAGAAGCAGAGAGTCACATTTCACAAATTATTTACAGTGCTGCCTCCGCCATGGCAAGAATCGCCGCGGCCCTTGAGATTTCAGAAGTCGGCGAACCAGTCGTCCGCGTCCTCGTCGTTGAGGTAGTGGCGGTAGCGGTCGAGGTCCTCGTCGGCGAGGCCGTAGCGGCGGCGCCAGTACTCGAGCGTCGCCTCCGCCTCCCGCATGTTGCTCATCAACGTCTGGTACGCCGCGTTGATCCGCTGGAAGTCGATGGCGTCGTCTTGCTGGCCGTCCCCGCCGCCCCGGCGCACGACGTCCGGGTGGTGCTGCAGCGCGAGGCGGTGGAAGGCCCTCTTGACATCGCCCCTGGTGGCCCCCGGCGCCAGCCTCAGCATCCGGTAGTGGTCATCCTCCAGCGCCCCGCCCGTATGCCTCGCCGGCGCCGCCCCGCGCGCGCCCCCGCATCTCACCGACGACGACGACGCCGTCCCACACCGCCGCGCCGGCGTCACTGACGCCGACGGGACGCGCAGGTTGAGCACCACTCCTCCTCCGGCAGCCATGGCTGATGCCTGATGGCTGTATCCACACGCGCCAAGAGATCACGAGAAGGTGAAATGAATGGATCGGAACGAGTGGGGATGGAGCTGTGGGATCTTTGGATCTCCCGATGCGTTCGCGCTGTTGACCGCGTGGTGGAGCTGGAATGGTTGGTGCTTGGAATGGATGAGGCTGCCGCGTGGTGGCGCGTGGGATTTATAGGATGGAGGAGGAGGCGGTTGGCTCGCCGGAAGGAGCGGCGCGTCTGGGACACGGTTGTCTTGTCTTGCCGGAGTTTCCCACGTTGCCATTGCTCGCACGTTTTGTCACGGACGAAACTTGACGACGGGGAGACACCGCGGCGTCACTATCCGTTCCGTTTTTCCATCCCGTTTTGACTGGATTGAGATACCCCGTAGGAAGGGAGCTGTTTTTGGCTGTTCTGGGGAAAAAGAAAAGAAAGCTTTCATGTGAAGTTTTTGAAGTGAAAGATGTGTATTTAAGTTCAGTTTGTCTAATTCACATCTAGATTTTTTTTTAAGAATGTCATATCTAAGCTCTCACAAATATATAATGCAGCAACAAGAAAAAAAAAACTAGAACAAAAAAACTAGACCACAAACAGAGTTGTCACATTTAGATGTATCCTAGACAGACCCATTTAAGTTTTCAGCACTCAACAATTGACCAAGTAGTACATGCTATTACAAACGACATGGAGTTTCTCCGTTCCCGCCTTCCGGTTGCTTGTGCACCTCAAATAATACAATTCAAAAAAAGTAAACAAAATCTCAAAATTCTAATTTTTTTACAACACACATGTCGGAGTGTTCTACTACTTGCCATGCAAAATTTTGTGAAGAAATAGCATTGGATGTGCTCAGCGCCAAAAAAACAAAAACAAAATGGGTACTCTAAAAAAGCTCTTTTTTGAAGCGTTTTTGGCTGCTAGTTTTTTTTCCTACCCAAAGCGTCAAGAACGTGATCACTTCATGAAAATTAAAATGTTAGGGAGAAGAACTCCCGGAGAACACTCAAGAATGTTTGTAAAAAAATAAAATCAGATTTTAAAATAGTTTCAGGATTTACTGTTCACCCGGCTGCATTTGCACCCGGGAGCATAATGGTACTTTCGATATTACAAACCTCAACTCCAAAACTAGATGATTTACTTCTTTATTCTGTAAAACCGGATAAATACAACTCTCCCCCGTCTAGTGCATCAGAACTTCTTGTGCATATGGATCTGATTTTTTTTTCATAAGTTCCAAAATTTTAAAATATATGCAATATAGAAAAAACATCAATATATGATTTAAAAAGTTCAAGTCAAAATTAAAATATAAATTTTTTTGAGACAACTGAAAATAAAAATGAAAAATTGGCATCAATGCTGATGATGGGCCAAATACAAAGCCCAACTTAGACTGGATACTATGTATTGCCAAATATTTATCTTTTTATCATCGTGTCTTATGAATTTTCATTTGATTTTTTGCCACATGCTAGATACAAGTGTTACCTATGGGACTGTTTTCCTTTTTGAATTTTCCAGAACTTTAAAGGTTCAAATTGACGTCATGATGGCTACATTATTTCCACACCAATTAAGAAAGATGGAAAAGCAAAGGTCAGATTTTTGAAGTCCAAAGAAAATGTACTTCCTTTTGTTTTTTGTAAATATTAAAAATGTAATAATTTTTTTTAAAATATGGGAAAGATAAACATCTGACCAAAATAATCGATTCCAATTATGTGAGAAGTTCTAGGAAACCCCCAAAAGATCTCTCAAATCATGAAGTGAGAATTATGTATATAAAAATGTTGGTGATGTTGATTAACTTGATTTAAAGAAAAAAACAACAAAATGATGTCTCCCTCAAATATCATGACATTTCCGTACTTTTTTTATGTCTTACCTGTTTGGTTGATATATATATTTTTAAAAATGCATGGTTTTTTTTGGGCAGGGGGGATATCATTCTTAATAGATTTATTTGTTTTATTGGACATACCACCGTATCGCATATCTGATATGTATCCAAGTATCCACTCAACGTAGCTCACAACACAGTTACCTAAAATGTACACATGATTAGGAAAATCATTGATCCATGAGCAGAACACACCTACTTGTGATTTACTGAATTGCTTTGAAACCCTCATAACTAAACTCTCCACCCCCTGCCCACCCACCCCTTGAATTCAACTGCATGGGTCCCGTCTCCTAATTTCCATCCAATCAAGCAATTCCACCAAAGCTCACCCGTTGATCCCGTATAGAGCAGTACATAGGTGTAGCGGGATTGCTCCAAACACACCGGATGCACACATAATACAATAGCTACCTACTCCCTCCGTTTTGAATTACTTGTCTTGGATTTGTCTAGATACGGAGGTATGTGCTAGATACCTCCGTATCTAGATAAATCCAAGACAAGTAATTCTAGATACCTCCGTATGTAGACAAATTCAAAACAAGTAATTTAAAACGGAAGGAGTACATTACTATCCCCTCGAGCCGAATTTGTATTCAGTAGGGAGGAACTACGTGAAGCATGATATTTTGGTTACCTCATGTAGTCATGTGCACCGCTGTTGCCCACCTGCGCCACAGTTCGGGCAATGTGGTTCCTTCCTCGGCTTCTTCGGCGTGTCACCTCTGTCTGGGCACGTCGTTGTGCTCTTGTGTCCAGCTTCACTACAAATGCTGCAAAACCGGGTGGCTTGTCCCTGCTACTGGTTGTCCTCCTACCTTCCACCGCTTCTCAGGAGCTGACAACCCAGTTAGGTTTCCAATGGGGGAAAGTTGTGATTCTACTGCCATATAGTTACACTTTCTATTCCTCACCGTACATTTTTGCATCAAAGTTCATGCGGGCAAACTTCTATTTTTCGTTTCTCGCAAATAAAAAAACATTTGAACTTGGAACTTTGTAAATCAACATCACACAAGTACTACCATATGCAGAAATGCTTTTGATTTTTTTGGTGCAACAAACATATTTTAAATTGATGCAACTTATTCAAAATTTGTAATTTGACAATTTTGTGATTCACCAATGAAAGTGCGTTATATCGACTAGAGGGGGGTGAATAGGCGATTTTTATGAAATTCTTCACTAAGGAATTTGCAGGTGAGGAAATTCCTTAGCGAAGAACTACTAGCAGCGGAATAAGTACTCAAAAGTAAACACAACAGAATACAAGCATAGTCATCATGATGAAATGAAGACAGGCACAGAGTACAGGAAGCGTAATCACAGAATAACACAGGATGAAGACAAACAGACTGAAGAAATTGAACTGAGGAAATTGAGAAAGTCTTCAGTCAAAGTCTTCAGACACAGATATGAACAAACATACAACACAGTTATGAGAAAATGAAACAGTTGAGGAAATAGAACCAGTAAGCTCAGTGAAGACAATGATTTGGTAGACCAGTTCCAACTGCTGTCTCAGTTGTACGTCTGGTTGGAGCGGCTGAGTATTTAAACTCGAGGACACATAGTCCCGGACACCCAGTCAAGAACACTTAGTCCAAGACACCCAGTCCTCACTGTATTCTCCTTGAACTAAGGTCACAGAGACCTCATCCAATCACTCGTGGTAAGTCTTCAGGCGACTTCCAAACCTTCACAAACTTGGTCACTCGGCGATCCACAATTCCTCTTGGATGCTCTAGACCATGACGCCTAACCGTCTGGAAGAAGCACAGTCTTCAAAGGTAACAAGCGTCGGATCCACTCAGGATCAATCTCTTCAATGATGCTCAGTCACTTGGGGTTTGTAGGTGTTTGGGTTTTGGGTTTTTTTTTTTCACTTGATGATTTTCGTTCAAAGTCCTCGGAGGATGGGTTGCTCTCAAATGACAAGTGTCGGTTTCTCTCGGAGTAGCCAACCAACTAGTGGTTGTAGGGGGCGGATATTTATAACCTAGGGAGCAGCTCGACATGATAAGACATAAATGCCCTTCAATGATATGACCATTAGGTGGATAGATATTTTGGGATAGCTGGCGCATAGCACAGCAACGGTCGGAATTTTGAGTAGCAAAATCCTCAGGGCTATCATGTTTCTCACTGTGTAGGCAATCCGCACTGGCGAATTCCTAACTCCTCAGTCAGGACAAATTCCTCAGAGACCAGAAGAACTTCGTCTCTGTCACTGAAGAAATTGACTGGACTGTATGAGATTTCCAATGGCTTCACTCGAAGGGATTGGTAGGTGTAGGATTTTGACTTGAGCATCACATGGAAAATTTTCCTTAGTATTTCCTCGACCCCCTTTAACAGTACAGTGTTTCCTATGACTCAAGAAAGAGAAAAACAAAACTATGAAAATGAAATTCTTCAAGCTTCATATTCCTCGCATGAATATCAAGTCTTCACGGACACACCAATTTCTTCATTTTCAAAGTCTTCATGAAAGTCTTCAGAAATACCAAAATCTTCAGTCGAAGATATTTATTTTTAGGGGTCGACTTTTCCTGTAAATATCAAACTCCTCATAGACTTATAGACCTGTGTACACTCACACACGCGTTAGTCCCTTAACCTGTAAGTCTTCAATACACCAAAATCACTAAGGGGCACTAGATGCACTTACAATCTCCTCCTTTTTGGTGATTGATGACAATATAGGTTAAGTTTTCAACGGGGATAAACATATGAAGTGTAACTACTGATATTGAGGAATTTGATTGCAAGATATAGAAGAACTCCCCCCGAAGATGTGCACAGTGAGGTATTTGCTTTTGAAGCAATGCACACTTGAAGAGTTGAATCATGTTGATCTCTCCCTATATCTTGCAATTCATACACGCATTTAATATATAATATGAAGAATTTGAAATGCATGATGAAATATGGTGCCTGATGAAATTCAGCATGCGTGCAATAATATCAACGAGGAATAAGCATGCAGAATAGTGCATCAAGAGTATCAGAGCACAGTGCATCAAAAGTATCAGAGCACCATCGGGTTTAAGATTACAACTCGATCCAATAAAGTTTCAGAAGAACGAGAGTTGTAACTTAGCAGATAAAAACGTTGTATATGAGCATCAAAAATAGACCCGCTTGAAGACTAACTCAAATTTCTCCCCCTTTGTCATTGAATGACCAAAAGGATCGAAACTGAGGACTAACGCCCCTGAAGATAATCAAGTTGATGAAGGAGCGCCAGCGTTGTTGGGGTCGTTGGTCGATGTAGGGACTGCCGCAGTGTCGTCCACATCTTCATGTTCATCAGTGTCGCGCGATGAAGAATATGAGCTGGCCACCAGAGAAGGAACCTTGACCTTTTTGAATTTCTTCGGTGGAGGTGCAGAACAGTCAAAATCTTCATTAAGACCCATGTTCTTCAGATCTTCTTCACCATACAGATGTGACAGGATTGCCCAGGTGCGACCGAAGACTTGATGGAGGTAGTAGTGGTTTTTCTTCACTGCATTATGTGTGGCAGTCATGTTATGAAGAAGTGAACCAAACTGACGCTTAACCCATTTGTGATTTCGATCTACCTTCTGGTGAAGACTAAGCATAAGTTCACGGTCTGTCATCACACGCGGAGTAGTGGCTTGAGGAGTGGACTTGGGAGCATTGCCAGAGTCATGTGTGGCAGAGTCATCATTGGTGGAATAAGATGCAGCTTTGCGAAACTGACCATCCAATGGACGAATGCCTTCATCAATTACAGCTGGTGCCTTGCCCTTTCCATCAACTGAGGAATATGTCTGCTTGAGGACTTCAATTGGGGGCAAGTAGCTGAGATGATTCTGGAAATCAGCTTTGTAGTTGAGTGAAGACCTGGTCCTGAGGAATCTCATGATCCAAGGTGCATAAGGCTTCAACTCAAATGGAGACAGTGCAACATTGGCCATAGTCCTCATGAAGAAATCGTGATAATTGACAGGAATGCCATCAACGATGTTGAATACCAGATTCTTCATGATGCCAACAATTTCCTCATCAGATGAGTCATGGCCTTTGATAGGACTGATTGTCCTCGTAAGAATATGATAGACAGTTCTGGGCACGCACAACAATTCCTTCACGAGGAATTTGGTTCGTGGTGCCTGACCTGGTTTCAAAGGCTTCATTAGCACTTGCATGTAATGATGTGTGAGCTCAGGTTCACTGTAGATGCAGCGAGCTTCTTCAAGGGGAGGACTGAGTGGTAGAGCACGAAGCAATTCAGAGGCTGGTGCAGTGTAGGGAGTGTTTTCAGACATCCAGTCCAGCACCCATGAATTCACATCTTCAGTATTTCCGGTGATGTGCAGCGTTGCATAGAATTGAAGAATCAATTCTTCATTCCAATCGCAGATGTCAGAGCAAAAATTGAGCAGTCCAGCATCGTGAAGAACACTAAGGACTGGTGCGAAGCACGGTAGAGATTCCATATCCACGTGAGGAATATGCTCATGGTAGAAAATCTTCTCCTTGTTGAACAGCACTGAGGAATAGAAATTGGCTTGACTAGCAGTCCAGAAACGCCTCTTCCTAATGCGAGCAGAGTCATATGGGTTGTAATCTTCGAAGAATACGTGCTCGCCGAAGAAATCATCAGCCTTGAACTTTTGCTTACGTGAGAATGGATCCTTTGGCTTCGGCAGAGGAGTGTCAGTGAGTTGCATCACGACCTCAGGAATCTCAATCGCAGGTTCTTCAGGATGAGGAATTTCTAGTTCTTCCTCAGTGGCAGTCTGCGTTGTTGGTTGTTCAGCAGCAGCAGTTTCTTCAACGCTAGTGGCTGGAATTTCCACATGGACAGATGCAGTGGGATGAGTTTCTTCAGAGCCCATGTGAACAGTTTGTGTGGGGGACTGAGGAATTTGCTGTAGAGGGGTGAACATTGGAGAGTTTGGATGCGGACTTTCCCAGAATTCATCACTGATTACGGGTGTGGAGCAGCCAATGTCCACATCTTCATCTTCCATTTCTTCAACGCCAGCCTCTTCAGCTGTGAACTGAGGCATAGGCGAGCAGATGATAGGTGTTGAAGGGATCGCATCCACTTCAATTTCTTCATCCAACGGTTCAGACGAAGCAGTAGAAGGAGTTTCTTCATCAGATCCGCTGGGGATTACATATTCTTCATCAAAAGGAACAAGGTCCTTTGATGGCCTGGTTGAGATGGGAACAATATCAATCAGATGTGCAAATGAACTTGTCATAGGCTTCATTTTCTTTGGAGCTGAAGAATCTGAAGCAGCTGATGCTGTCCTTTTCTTCACTGCAGCATGCTCTGCAGCCTTGGTCTTCTTCACATCTGATGCAGATGGAAGGATTGGAGTTGAAGTTAGTGCAGGAGTAGCTGAGGAATCTGGTTGATTTTCTTCAGGCATAACTGATGCAGTTGCCCTGAGTTCTTCAGTTTCTTCGGGCACACCACTAGTGGGTGCCCTGGCAATTTCTTCAGTGGCTAGAATGCAGTCATCAGCCCTGAAACTCACATTTTCTTTAGCAGCCTAATTGTCATCAGTGGTGCTGGCATGTTCTTCAGTCGGCTGAGCAGATGCCTCAGCCTGAGGAATTTCCTGTTGCGTTGGGACAACAACATTTGAAGTGAACTGTTCAGTTATCTTTACAAATCTAACCTTGGCTCCTTGCCAATTAGCATAGTAGGCTTTGAAGTCATCGCTGAGGGTTTTGATTTCAGATTGGATTTTTACAAGTTCATCAGTTGTCATAGTGACAACGTTGTTCTTCAGAAATTTCTCTTTCTTGTACTGGGCCTTCTTGATCTGCCTGGCCTGATCATATTTCCATTTCTCCTCTTGGATGAAATGAGTCAGCATGTGATTTTGACCAGGCGTCAGCTTGAAGTCAGGCATAGGAGTATTTGGGTCCTTGTGCCAGAGATCAATGTAGTCGAGGATCAGCTTGGGATCCAAAAGCAGTGGCACAGGTGTGCCTTTGGCTCTAGCGGCCCTAACTTGTCTGTCTCTGATGATTTCTACAAGTTCATCATCATCAGCTTCATCTTCTTCAGGTGGCACTTGGAAAGCGACTTGCTTCTTTTGAGGACTTGGGCGTGGACCTCGTCCAGCAGTGGCCTTGGTCTTCAGCATAGTGGGGCCAGATGAAGAATTTGGTGCAGCTGAGGAGCTTGCTGAGACACCAGAGGCAATGGAGATGCCTGCAGTCCTTTGGCACGAGGCCAGATGCGCGGGTGCTGAGGACTTTGTCGGAACAGCTGAGGACTTTGGTGGAGGTGCTGAGGATTTTGAAGGAGCAGTTTGAGGGATTGGTCGTGAGGACCTTGAAGAGTCTGGCCGTGAGGGCACTGTTGGTGAAGCACTTGGCTTATGAGCAGGCTTCTTAGACATGGATTTCCTCGACTTAATAGAGGCCTCAGCAGAGGCAGCAGCAGCCATAACAGAGTCTTCATTGAATTTCCTCACTGCTTCTCTGGCTTGCTTGGCCAGCTTGGCTTGGCGCTTGGCCCATTCATTAGGATAGTCCTCACCGCGCTTGAGGCTGGTGGGATCAGCAATTTGGCCAGGTGCCAATGGAGCTCTTGGGCATGGAGGATTGAGTGCGAATTTCTTCATGTACTTAGGAGTGACATATCTGTACTCCCTCCATTCTCTTGCCCATCTCCTCTCTATCTTCTGAATGCGCACTTTGCGCTCATTCTTGGTTTCCTCATTAGGTGTGCAGTACCCAACATATATGTCATCAAGGATTTCAAATGCTGTATTTACCTCAGGCCTCTTTCCTCCCTTCCGTGGCTTCTTATCGTCAGCCATTTTCTTCAGTTGAGGAATTTGAACAATTGAATTCTCTGAAGAAGTATGCAATTTTTCTTCGAGGAACGCTGCAAATGAGTTAAGTTGATGAGAACCTAGTGATTCAGCAGCTGATATGTGTACCTGTGAACAGAGTATAGTGGCGAGGAATTTGGAGAGGTCATATGCGTTCTCAGAAGGTTTTTCAAGAAGAACAAGTTTGAGAAATTTGACCAGATGAGTCTTGAAGATTTTCACTAAGCGTTCTTTGTCTTAGGTTCCAGAGTTGTATAGATCGAAGATCCACACAATTGAGGAATCTTGAAGAAAAATGATGCTTAGAGAAATGAATCAAGAACAGATGACTTTGTGAGGTGTTCAGTATGTGAAGATATGAAGAAAAACACTTTTGAAGATTTTGTAGATAATCATTCGAATCAACGAGGGCAGTAAAAGTAACTTTTATTTACCCTGGACGAAGAACACAACGAACTGGAGTGAGGAAATGTGAAGTTCGTCTGTGCAGATCTTCCACGCCCTAACTTGGCGGAGGAAGACGGCTATGGCGGCGGCGGAGTGAAGATGTCCGCGGTCGACGCGAGTACGTCGGCGACGAGGTCGAGGCAGTGAAGCTCTTCCTCACCGGCGGCAATGAAGTAGCGGCGGCGCTAGGGTTTGAGAAACTCGAGCTGGAGAGAGAGGTCGAGCGGAGTAAAAGAAGTGAGGAAGGGAAGGAGGGTATTTATAGCCTCGGTGAAAAACTGCTCGCCCGAAGAAATTGGACGAACGTGCCCCTATCCCTTCTCATTCGCATGACATGTGTCACCCACGTAGTGAGAGGTGGAGATCATGTTAGATAGTGAGTGAGTGGATAAGTGTATCGTGGGATGCGGAACGGTTTGAGCGGCAAAGCCGAAAATTTAGATAAGATAGATTTTAAAGTTCCGTTCGCAATTTCTTCAGCTAACAAGGACACAGTGAAGATTTTGAACGAGTTTCAAATAGAACGCACATGAAGAATTTGTGAACAGATTGGGTTGAGTATAGCATAGAGGGGAAGAGTCCGATCACATTCACTTAGCAGAAAACCAACTTGAAGAAATAGCAATAAGTGAATGATGTAGAGGACATAAACTCATATATAT
>NC_057812.1:698531647-698531992 GCF_018294505.1 Triticum aestivum | reverse complement strand
AAATAGAACGCACGTGAATAGATTGGGTTGAGTATAGCATAGAGGGGGAAGGGTCCGATCACATTCACTTATTAGCAAAATGCAACTTGAAGAAATAGCCATAAGTGAATGATGTAGAGGACATAAACTCATATATATATATATATATATATATATATATATATATATATATATATATATATATATATATATATATATATATATATATATATATAGTCAATGAAGAAAAACGACGGAAACAGTGAAGATTTTGCAAAGTTGAAGAATTTTAAAAACTGAGGAATTTCAAAAATGAAGATTTTCAACTTTGGTGGTGGCGTGACCCACCGTATAAGAATGATGATT